>NC_063188.1:37554525-37597585 GCF_023159225.1 Perognathus longimembris pacificus
AGGCCCTGTTAAGTGACAGTGTGCAGTGGAGGCAGTTTGTATTGTGGGGTTGGGAATCAAAGAAGTTGTATTCATGCAGATTGTAGACCACAGCCAGCTGGGCTGTATAACCCTGTGTGAGAAAAAAATTATCCAGCCTGAGAGTGCTTATAATGCTCTATTACTTTCAGGAGCCTAGACAAACTGAATTCCTGTGACATGGGGAATAGGGCAAGAGACCAATATCCTAAAAGATACTCAAGGATTCCCTCGGACCATCTGTCCCTTTCCTGTAGGCCACCTTTCCTACTAATCCTTATCCTTACCATAAACTTGATCTTTATTCCCTCTTTTCTCAGCTTCTGTCTGGTGGTTGAGGTTCTGACACTTGAGCAGATAGAGAAGCTCACAGGCCAGGACTTTTGGTGGCTGGGCAGCAGTCTGTGGAAACCTCATTCTTCCTATCAGACATAAAATCTTTATTGGACTGAACTTTACAGACAGTACATGAGTCCTAATGAAAACAATGTCATAAAGTATCTGATTTATCACCCTTCTCCTTATTTCTAATGTGTATGGAAACACATTTATAATACAAAGTTAAGAATGTAAAGTCAGAATATTCTGAATTCAAGACTTTAACAGAATTTCTTTCATACATATTTGCATACATGTTAATATGGATGTATATGCCCATATATAGATAGATAGATAGATAGATAGATGCTCATAATATATATGTCTATATATCTACACACACACACACACGACACACACGACACACAGACACACATAGCAGCTATTGGATAAACTACAATTTTCCACAGAAAACTAGGAAATATTCTACATTTTACTCTTTAGAACGCTGTTATCATTGCCCCATCTATACAGTGCACCTATACAGTGCATCTGTACAGTGCACCAGGCATTTTATCAGATGCCTGATAATTTTATTGAAAATTAGTTAAAATGTAATCATCAAAATGTATTTCTCTAGCTGGGTGGCATATCCCTGCAATCTCAAACACCCTTAAAATTCATTCACTTACATGAATGATGCTAGGTCTGTCTGAAAAATATAATTAGATAAAGGAATTACTGTGAAAGCATATATCATGGCACACTAGTCACTTTTCACAGGGGGAAGCATAGTGGAGGCATATATGAGGAAGCACTAGGAAAATGGTGAAATAGCCCCAAATTTGGTGCACCACCAGGTCAGTGCTACAATCCTCCAACCAACAATGTAGCTAGTATATGCTCTACACTAAAGGAGTTAACCCAAAGGTAAGATTTAGCATGTCAACACTGCCAGTCGGAGCACATCCTGCTTCCTACACTCCCCTGAAAGAAAATACAGCATCATGAATTCATTTGCACACAGAAAATTAAAAGGTGTGATTGAGCCTGTTTTGTCCCATGTGGATAGTTGTTCCTGTGGAGTGCATAAAGAAAGGGAGTGAGCAGGTATATGTGCTTCTCAGGGCCTCTACACTATCTGTGTGCTCCTGCACGAAGATGCAGTCTAGTGGAGGCCAGGCAAGAGGCAGGGTGGGGGTGCCCAGAACCTGCTGGTGTAAAGCACACAGGAAATGTGTGCTGACAGTGCTTCTGAGGCACATGTAATCTGAGTCAGTAGGCAGGCTTCTGGGAGAAGGTGGTCCCTTCGTTATATGTAGATCAACACCTATCTGGGATTTCCAGGCACCCAGATGAGTCTAAGGCCTGCATACCTAAGCCACGGAATGCATCGTAGAAGGCATTTGTCTGCAGTCCAAGAAGTGAAAAAGGGAATGAAAATCTTTAGCGTTACGAATCCGGGACTATAGCAGAGGAACGTTCCATGAGAAATGCATAAATTAGGTTAAAAGCTACTAACAGGTCGATTCTTTCGGTCGCAGGCCCACTGGATAAGGTGCTGAGGCAGAAGGCACTGTTGGTCTGAAAAACCGAGACCCGACTACGCAAAATGCTAAATTGTTGCAAAAAGTCTTCCACTTTCTTACAGTCCAGTACTTTTGTCTCTGCTCGGGTTTGGGTGTGAGGTACAGGAGATGGACCTAATTGAGAACTACAATTCCAGGTCTGTAAACTGACAGTGACTCAACAGACCTTCTCTGATTGGTGGGCTGCCCTCCACCTTATTTGCATTGGGGTGTTCATGTCAAGCATGCGTAAACATAGAAAAGTGTCCTAGACTTAGAGGCCCATGGAGAGACAAAACACACACGGTGTCTTTATCCGGAGACTTGTGCGGAGGCTGTTCTTAGTAGTCATCCATTGTTTTTCCATGTTTCCTGTTTCTTTTGTTCCTGCAAAGACAATTCCGTAGCATATCTGCAGTAGTGATGGAAGACTTGCCACAGTGAGTGGCATTTCCCACTTCTCAGCCATGGAGCTAAACTGCCATGCCATTTGCCAAGGCTGTGACGCAATGCCAGGCTGGCATTGGTTCCTGCCCAGAGACAACATTATGTGCTGTTGCCATTTGTCAAACTATAAAACTAGCAGTGTCTTCCACTTTCTTCCTATCTCATTCCTCAATCTTTGCTAGGATGGGCTTGTGGGGTACCGGAGGCCAACATATTTGAGAACTACATTTTCAGGTCCACAGTTAGCGTGACTCAGGCGGTCTTCTCTGATTGCTGGACTATCCTACACCTCATTTGCATAGGGACCACCCAAAGCAGGCAATGCCTGATGCTGAGCAGCAACTCTAGGCAGGTTTGCTACATGGCGAACTGTGACAGTAGCACTCTCTGCAAGTGTTTGGAGCTTGAAGACTTCTGCATACTGTGAGAAACAATAGTAGGAAATATAACTAGCTTGAAAGGGAAACATGTATAGAAGAAAAAGGATAAAGGGCAATGCAGAGCAGCCTCCTGTGTTCATGTTCAAGCATTTTCCTCTTTATTATTGCTGCCTTTATGAATCAAATCCTAGATCTTGGATATACTAAGACAGTGAGTGCTCTGCCACTGACTGTAATCACCACCCCTTACTTAAGGAAGAAATCCTTCATGGTGACAAGACATTCTCCTCACTTCATCATCCACTTTCCTTTTGTTTTAACAACCAGTGTCTTCCAAGGAATAAGCATTTGAGGCAATTTGAGGAGCAATTTCATGTCTATACACACAAATATGCATGGAGGCACCTCTTTCAAGACAGATAAAGAAATAAAAACCTAGGTGGGGCATGAGAGGTCTTGGGACAGCAGTGCAGCCCAATAGAAGACTCAGGACCTTTAGGATCATGAACTGCTGCCTTCACAGATCATCTGAATATGGAGGTGAAATCAGTTACATTCATTTTAGCCACATTTAGGTTACAAGTGATAACTAAATGGCTACAAACACACAAACATATCCTTTGTTACTTATCCAAGAGAAGGGAATATAATGCCCTCTCCAACCCATGTACATAAAAAGCTTCAAATAAATTGATGCCCACCTGAGCGCTGGTAGCTCAGGCCTGTAATCCTAGCTACCAAGGAGGCTGGGCTCAGAGGATCCTGCGTCAAGGCCATCATGTGCAAGCAAGTCTGTGAGACTCTCATCTCCAGTTAAGCACCAAAAGTAGTGATGTGGGCCAAAGGGGTAGAGCATGAGCCTTGAGCTGAAGAGCTGGAGGAAAGTGCTCAGTCCCAGAATTCAAGACACATGTCAGATGGACAAAAAATGATGTACAAATGTCCTACAATAGTTGAGAGTTAGGCAGTGTAGGCTGCTTATATCATCTAGTAATATGTATATATCAAAAATAATCAAATGCCAGGGAACTGTGATGAGTGGTAACTATCAAGATTAGCCAGCTAAGGCTATGGAGGGACCCATTTTAAGGCCCTGTTAAGAGACAGTTTGCAGGGCTGGGGATATGGCCTAGTGGCAAGAGTGCTTGCCTAGTATACTTGAAGCCCTGGGTTTGATTCCCCAGCACCACATATACAGAAAATGGCCAGAAGTGGCGCTGTGACTCAAGTAGCAGAGTGCTAGCCTTGAGCAAAAAGAAGCCAGGGACAGTGCTCAGGCCCTGAGTCCAAGGCCCAGGACTGGCAAAAAAAAAAAAAGAGAGAGAGAGAGACAGTTTGCAGTGTAGGGAGTCTATATTGTGGGGCAGGGAATGAACAAAGCTGAATTTATGCACATGGAATATCAGAGAGAACTTCACCATATCACCCCGTGTGAGAAAAAAATTATTTGGCCTGTGAATGCTTGTAATGCTACATCACCTTCATGAGCCTAGACAAGCTGAATTCCTGTGACATGGGGAATAGGGCAAGTGACCAATATCCATAATATACTGAAGGCCTCTCTCAGACCCTCCATCCCTTTCCTTCAAGCCACCTGTCCTACTAATACTCATCATCACCACAAACTTTTTTCCTCCCTCTGGTCTCAGCTCCTGACTCCCTTCTGCCTGTGCCATCAAAGGCATCTTTTGAATAGAGAATATTCAATATGATGTGTCACTTGTGCAGCTTCCTGCCTGGGTCATGCAGTCACCCCTGAGTTCACCTGGTGACTAGCTGAAGCTTGAGGAATACAAGGAGTCCCGGGTTCCCAATGCTCAGTGTCCTCAGAACAGAGGCCTGGACATTGTCCACCACGGCCTGGGAAGTAGCTCATTCTCAGAACACCCACAGCCAGCAGTGCCCACGTCCTTAGTGTTGGGACTATGTCCTTAATGTTGTGGCTAAAGAAGCCTGGCCTGCAGCCTGCAGCTGGGCCTGGGAATGCCCCTGTCCCTAAAGTCAGCAGGAGAGGAGCAGAGGCTCTCTTGGTAGTGAGTTCCACAAGAGATGCTGTTGGACACCATGCTGGTAGATATAAGGAGGACTTGACCGAGGAACTGCTATTGGTGCTCATGAGGCATTATTTTTATATTTTGCTGAAGTTTATATTTTCAGTTCTGTGGATAGCTTGTGAAGAGTCTTTGAGGACTGTTTTGCTATAATCTGATTTCAAAATATGTTGCAAACCATCAGGAGATCCTTGTCCAGCAGCAGCCCAGCCGGGAGCAAGGCCGGGAGCAAAGCAATGATGGAGACAGGACTGCAGAACTGGTTTCAGGGTATCAGGGGACCTGCAGCCTCTCTTCAGCTGCAGATGCCAATGATCCCATGGACAGTGCTTTTATTATCAAACAAAAGATCACATGCAGGAAGATTGCTACATCAAAGAGATTACTTCAATAAGGCCAGAAAGGTGGCTACATCAAAGAGACTACTTCAAAGAGAAAAGGATGTCAGCTGGAGGGAATAATTCTAGGATTGGCAATTCCCTGTAAAAAAGAAAACATAGGCCACCTGTGGGCTCCAAGGTCTTGTGATGTTGGGGATTAATGGGAGGGTGGAAACTGTGGTAATGCTAACCCAGTAGGTCTTGTCAGGGCCTCAAAGTATCTTCAGCATCTGATTTAAAATGCCTCTCATTATTTCTAATGTGTAGGGAAACCGGTACATTTATACTGCAAAGTTAAGAATGTACATTCATAGAGTATTCTGAGTTGAAGATGTTAACAGAATCACTCATGTACATATTTGCACACATGTATATATGGATTTATATGTCAATATATAGATATATGCTCATTATATACCTATATATGTGTATCTGTACACACACACACGATGACTGTTTGGTATAGTTTTCCACAGAAAGTTTGGTAAAGGTTCTACATTTTAATCTCTAGAACACATATCTTTTCCCCATCTATACAGTGCAGCATTCTTCTTACCAGAAGCCTTAAAAATTATTAAAAATTAATTAAAATGTATTCATTGAAATGTATTTCTCTAGCTGGGTGGTGTATCTCTGAAATCAAACACTCGAGAGACTGAGGTAGGAGAACTGTGTATCTGAGGCCAGCCTGGAATGATTTGAAAGATTATTTGAACGATGGTCATAATAAGGGAATAAACTGAACTTCTATAAATTTATTTTTATTTATGTCTCAATTTTCCCAGGATTTTCCAAGTATAAGGAGTACAGAAAGTCTTTGATCGACAGTACATTGTGTGTGGAGGCCCTCAATATCCTGTACTACTGGACAGTTTGCCTTTCAGCTTTCCAGATAGCTCTGTGAGGTAGGAGCTGAATCTCAGCCCTCCCTCCCACCTCCCTGTGCAGCAGCGTTCAGCATGTAGTTCTGCCTAAGGCCACAAGGTGGAACCCAAGGAACTGCATTATCAAATCCTACAAGGATTTATATGAGCAGAAAAATATGATGTTGCCCTTAAGATTCACTTATACAAATGATGCTTGGTGTGTCTGAAAAATGTAATGAGGTGTAGGAATTACTGTGAAAGCATATGTCCTGAATCACTAGTGTCCTGTCACAGGGGGAAGAATAAAGTAGTCATATATGAGGAAGCATTAGGAAAAAGGTGAAATAGCCCCAAATTCCGTGCATCACCAGGGCAATGCTCCAGTCCTCCAGCCCACACTGTAGTATACCCTCTACCCTAAAGGAGTTAACCCAAAGGTAAGATTTAGTGTATCAACACTGCCAATCAGAGCACACCGTACTTCCTAAACTGTCCTGAAAGAAAATACAGCATCATGAATTTATTTGCACACAGAAACCGAATAGGTGAGATTAAGTCTGTTTTGTCCCATGTGGATTGAGTTGTTCCTGTGGAGTGTGTGAAGAAGGGGAGTGAGCAGGTATATGTGCTTCTCAGGGCCTCTACACTATCTGTGTGCTCCTGCAGGAAGATGCAGGCTAGTGGAGGCCAGGCAAGAGACAGGGTGAGGGCGGCCAGGCCCTACTGGAGAAAGGCAAACAGGAAATGTGTGCTGATTTAGTGTGTTTGAGCCACCTGTAATCTCACTGAGTAAGGGCTAAGACTTCTGGAAGAAGGGGGGTCCCTTCAGTGAATGTAGATCAATACCTATCTGGGATTTCCAGGCACCCCTATGACAGTAACCCTTGCCCCTAAAAAAGACCATGGGATTTTTTTTTATGGAATTAGGGATAAAAGGGAGGTGTCTTCAGAGATCAAAAGCCCAACATAAGGAATGTGTGTTAGAAGGTATTTGCAAGAGGGAATGAATGGCTTTCCTGTTATGGAACCAGAGGAATGTTGTGTGGACTTCAGGTCGAAGAGTTAATTCAACTTGAAAGCAGAAAATATAGATTAGGTAGGGACTAGGGCCCCTGGTGATCATGCTGCAGCAGAAGGAAATACTGGCTGGTGAACTGATACTTGACTATGGAAAATGTGAAACTCTTTTAAAACGCCACCCAGTTTCTTCTTGTCTGGTTCCTAAATCTTTGATGGGATGCCCGTGTGGGGTTCAAAAGTAGACCTAATTGAGAACATTTTTAGGTCTGTAGAGTCACAATGACTCAGTAGGTCTTCTTTGATTGCTGGGCTGTTCTACAAGTCATTTGCTGATTTTTGGATATTTCCTCAATGCCCATGCAAATTGAGCAATGCCAGCTGCTGAGCAAAAACTCTTAAGTGGTATCGCTACATGCGGAACTGTAACACCAGCAGTCTCTGTTAACTTTAGAGCTAGAAGGATTCTTCACGTTGTAACCAATAATAAAGAAAAATTCTATATAACCAGCTTTAAAGAGAGACATGCAGAAGAGAAAATACAAAGGGCATAACGGCAAACGCAGAAAAGTCTCCTGTGTTCCATACACTCCCCGCCCCCCCCCCCCCCGATATTACTGTTACTGTTGGGAATCAAATCCAAGGCCTTGGATATGCCAAGACAGTGAGTGATCTACCACTGACCTTAACCACCACCCCTTACTCAAGGGAAAATCTCTCATAGTGACAAGACATTCTCCTCACTTCATCATCCAGTTTCCTTTTGTTTTAGCAACCAGTGTCTTCCAAGGAGTGTGCATTTGAGGCAACTGAAAGAGCAATTTCATGCATATACACACAAATATATATATATAGATATAGATATATGGAGGCACCTCTTTCAAGACAGATTAAGAAATAAAAGAACCTAGGTAGTGCATGAGGGGTCTAGGGACTGCAGTCCAGTCCATTAGAAGACTAGGGACCTTTGGGATCATGAATTGCTGCCTTCACAGATCTTCTGAATATGGAGGAGAAATCAGTGACATTCATTTTAGCTGCAACATTTTGGTTACAAGTGATAACTAATTTGCTAAAAAAAACCCAAACATATATGCACACTCTGTTACTTATTCCAGAGAAGAGAAAATAATGTCCTGGCCAACACATGTACATAAAAAGCTTCAAATAAATCCACTGATGTGATGCATTGAGGTTCTTCAATGGGTGATAGGCAGTGTAGGATGTTTATACCATGGAGTAATTTTAGCAAAATAATACATATATACTATGTTTAACATATAATATAGTTAATATATTGACATATACAACAATTTTTAAATCAAACTCCAGTTAACATTTATGAATGTTAACAAATAGGGTAATGCAGACAAGGCTAAGGATGGACCCAGTTTTATTTTTGTATCTGTTTAAGTGAACCTTTGCAATAGAGGGACTCAATATTGTGGGGTAGCAAATAGCAGAACCTGAAGGTCACAGGTAACTCGTCTTATCACCTTGTACCAAAAAAATGGACTTCTGGGTACTTGCCATGCTGCATCACCTTCTTGTGCCTTGAGAAGCTGAATTCCTATGACATGGGGACGGGAGCAAGTGATCAATGTCCTAAAAGGTACTGAAGGCCTCCCTCAGACCATCCATCCCTTTCCTTCAAGCCACCTGTCCTACCAATCCTCATCCTGTCCATAAGCTTCAGTCTCTCCTACCTCTGGTCTCAATCCTTTACTGCCTTCTGCATCTGCCATCCAAAGGATCTTTCCAGTAGACGCTGTTCAACATGATGTGTCCCTTGTGCAGGAATCTGTTTTGCAAGTCACCTGGTCACTAGCTGCAGCTTTGAAAATACAAGGAGTCCTAGGTTCCCAAAGCTCAATGTCCTCAGAACAGAGGCCTGGACATTGTCCACCATGGTCTGGGAAGCATCTGACTCTCAGAACACCCACAAGCCGGCAGTGCCTACCTCCTTAGTCTTGGGGCTAAGGGAGGCCTGGCCTTCAGTCTGGAGCAGGGCCTGGGACTGCCTCTTGTCCCTAAAGTCAGCAGAAACGGACCAGAGGCTCACTTGGTATTGCGTTCCACTAGAGAAGATGTTTGTGGACATCATGCTGGTTGAAATCAAGAGGCCTTGAGGGAGGAACTGCTGCTCATGAGGCTTTTCTTCTTATATCCTACTGAAGTTTACATTTCAGTTCCATGGCTAGCTTGTGACCAGTCATTTCAGACATTTGGGCTGAAAAGTGGTTTTATATTCCACCAGATTCCATCAAGGAACATAAAGAGGGTGGGGGCAAGGCATTTTGGCAAACACCTGTAATCCTTGCAAATTGGAGGTGGATACAGGAGGAAGAATAGTTCAGGGTTGCCTTGGGATACCCTCTCTCAACAATTAAAACAAAGAAGTTGATGACAGGTGGTGATGTCTGGGCTGTGCTGCAGAAATCCTACCTTTCCCACATTGGTGCTCCACTATGGCTACAGAACCTGACTTTCCAAGAGCAACCAGACATGCAGAGTCTTAAATGATAAGACATTATTTCTTAATGTGGCAACTAAGTATGCATTCTAAATTCAGGAAAATGTGGTGTTCTGCTTGGGAGTAAAGTTGGAAGGGTCAAGGCCAGTCCAGGCATGGAAAGTGACATACTCCATCTATCATCTATAATGTGTCTTATTTCTGTTTGTCTGTCTTGTATATAATACATCTATGTTATGGTGATGGAGACAGGGGCTACAACTTAGGAATAGAGCATTTGTCTGATATGGAGAGTTTAAGCCCCAGTACTTGCAAACCAAACTGGGCTCTCTGGCTGTTGACCTGTGTCCTCTTTTGAGGAGGATATGGGCTCTTAGGCTCTGAGTTTATCTTGTATGTGGGAGCAGAGCAGGGGGTAGGACAGAGGTTTGGGTCAGAATCTGCAGCTGTCAACCTGTCCTGGAGGGGATGTCAAAGTTACCAATGATTCTGTGACCCCTGGAATGTAGTACTGGCCACAGGCTGTTCAGTGAGTTCCTAATCTCTTCAGGCTTTCTGATTAGACTCATTCTAGACTCAGGGGACCCCCCCCAAAGCCAGATGTCACCAGGATTTCCAAGTATACACAACTGGAACAGCCCCTGTCCAGACCCAAGCTGTGCCTGCTCAAGGTCACCTGAGGAATGAGTCAGCCTAAGAGAGGCTTTTCTGCACTGACTGAGATATTCAAATGTTTCCTGTCCTTTGTGGCTTTGTTTTTCTGGTGGAAGGGACTCATCCAAAGCAGGCAGGGACACAGAGTTGGTTTGTGTCTCAATCCTTTTCTGAGAACATTTGGTGTTTTGAGCCATGAGGGTCAGTGTTCAACCCTGGGAAATCAGGTGTCAGGAGTGGACCCAAGTAGGTGGGGTAGTAGGTTCCACAAATGTCCCAAACACAAGTGTGTCCTGCAAATCTGTGGTCCTTACACCTGACCAGACTGGGGATAGAGAAGCTCACAGGGCAGGCCTTATGGTGGTTGGGGAGCAGGCTGGGAAAACCTCCCTCTTTATATCACTTTTGAAATTTGATTATGGGACAGAATTCTAGAGGCAGTAAATGAGTCCTAATGAAAATAATATCTTAAGATTTCCTCACTGATTTACAATGCTTCTCACTATTTCTTATGTATGGGGAAATGGGTGCTTTCATACTGTAATATTAGAAATGCAAATTCATAATAATATTTTGAATTTAATGTGTTAACAGAATTACTTGTATGTACACTTGCATTCATTTATATATGTATCTATATATACACATATATATATATATACACAAGCAGGCTGTTTAGTATGCTACTGTTTACCACAAAAATACTGGTAAAGGCTCTACATTTTCATCTCTAGGATGCTTATGAATGTTTTGTGTCATGTATACAGTAAAACTGTCTTCTTATCAGATGCTTGGTCAGTTTATTAAAAAATTATTTAAACATGTAACAATAGAAATGTAGTTTTCTAGCTGTGCGTGGTGGTACAACCCCACAATCCCAAACATAGAGGAGTCTGAGGTAGGAGAACTATGGATTTGAGGTCAGCCAGGGATGATTTGAACGATGATTTGAATGGTGGCCATACTAAGGAAAACATGGATTCACTTTTGCTTATAGGTCTGTATTTCTCCAGATTTTTCAAAGTGTAAAATATAGAAAGCTTTTTTCATCTTCAGTACTTTCTGTATGGAGGTCATTCATGTCCTGTACTACTGGACGGTTTCAGACTTGTCTGTGGTATATATACGCTTGGTCTCAGCCCTCCCTCCCACCTTCCTGTGCAGCAGTCTTCAGCATGTAGTTCTGCCTAAGGCCACAAGGTGGAACCAAAGGACCTCGAGGATCAAAATCCCTACAAAGGATTGATTGATTTGAGCAGAAAAACATTTTGACCTTAAGATTCACTTACATAAAATGATGCTAGCTTTATCTGAAAAAAATAATTAGGAGTAATAAATACTGTGAATAGAGGGTAAATTCTATGCTCTCTTGAAGCCAAAGAACTGTGATAGAACCACCTCTTGAGAAATGTATGTAGATATGACAGGAGGAAGAGGAAAAAGAGGAAGGGGAGGAGGAAGAGAGGTCTTTAACAGGGAGCAGCATCACAGCACTCCGTATAACATGACTGGGAAAGTTGATTATGGGACACATAGTAGAAGGGGAAAATTAGTTACAATAAAAACAATTATGTAAAATTTGTCCAATAATTTCAACAATCCCTTTATTTCTAATGCGTGAGGAAACAAGTGCTTTTGTTCTGTGATGTTAAGAATGTAAATTATGGGGCTGGGGATATGGCCTAGTGGCAAGAGTGCTTGCCTCATATACATGAGGCCCTGGGTTCGATTCCCCAGCACCACATATACAGAAAACGGCCAGAAGTGGCGCTGTGGCTCAAGTGGCAGAGTGCTAGCTTGAGCAAAAGGAAGCCATGGACAGTGCTCAGGCCCTGAGTCCAAGCCCCAGGACTGGCCAAAAAAAAAAAAAGTAAATTATGGGCTTGGAATGTGGGTTAGTGGTAGAGTGCTTGCCTAGCATGCATGAAACCCTAGGTTCGATTCCTCAGTATCACATAAACAGGAAAAGCCAGAAGTGGGGCCATGGCTCAAGTGGTAGAGTGCTAGCTTTGAGCAAAAGAAGCTCAGAGACAGTGCCCAGACCCTGAGTTCAAGCCCCAGGAATGGCAAAAAGCATGTAAATTAGCAAGACTATTTTGAACTCAACATGTTACCAGAAACACACACGCACACACACACACACACACACACACGCACACGCATATATGTGTGCCTGTATGTGTCCAGATACATATGTAGAAGCAGGATACTGGTTGAGTATACTACTATTTGCCACAGAAAGACTGGTAAAAGCTCTACATTTTCATCTCTAGGACACTAATGAATACATTTTATGCCATCCATACAGTGAAACACATAGTCCAGGATAAGAAGCCTGAAAGTTTGGCAAAATTAATTAAAAGTATAATTACAGAAGTGCATTTTTTTCCAGCTAGGTGTGATGGTACACCCTGTAATTCTGACGCTTAAGAGGTTGAGGTAGGAAGACAGTTTCGGGGCCAGCCTAGGATGATTTAGAAATAATTATGAAAGATCATAACTGCTATGGATTCATTTTTGCTCATTTCTATTTCTCTAGAATTTTCAAAGCATAAAAATCAGAAAGATTTTTGATAGGAAGTATTTTCTATGTGGAGGCCTTCAACATCTCTGTATACCTGGACTGTTCTCTCTTCCATCCAGACTTCCAGAAAGATCTGGAGGGTGGGTTCCCCCCCCCCTTTTTTTTTTGGCTCTTCCCTTCCACCATTCTGTTCAGCCATGTTCAAGCTGCAGTTCCTGCTGTGGGCACAAGAAGGCAAATAAGACTGCCATTATAGAAGTCTTTACAAAGAAACTGACAATGGTGGTTTTTGAGCCAGCAAAATATGATACTGCCTTTAAGACTAGCTCATGCAGAGTGGTGTTAGTTCTAGTTGAAAAAAAATAGTATGTTTAAAAATACTGTAAAAGAATATATCATGAAATACCAGGTAGCTCTAGGGTACCTCAGCAGTCACCAGCTGACATAGGGAAGCATTGTAGAGGCAAAGGAACTGAGAGAGCCTGTGGGAACCAGGGCAGGATCTGCACAGCTGTACTTCTCTGACTTGGGGAGGAGTAGGAGAAGTTTGGAGATATCTGTGCAAGTGTAGTCATTGAGGGTGAACTCCTTGTTTTCTTGGATGGTGCCCTCTAATTCAACCTACACTGGAGAGGCGAGAGATAAATCAGTGAATGCCAGGTAGGGTTGGAGTCAACAGGCAAATAGAACTGCTTAGACTTTCCAAACATAACTTGTATCACATTACATTATTTCATGACATTACTCTTAATAATATAGGCCTTGTGGGGTGCTGATGGTTCATGCCTGTAATCCTAGCTACTCAGGAGGCTGAGATCAGAGGATGGCAGTTCAAAGCCAGCTCAGACAGGAAAGTATTTGAGACTATCTCCAAGTAACCACCAAGTAACCACCAAAAACCCAGAAATGGAGCCATGGATTAATCTACAGTCTACAGAGTTAGTCTTGAACATAACAGCTCAGGGATATAGCCCAATCTCTGAGCCTAATCCCGAAAACCAGTACAATAAATATATATATATTATATTATATATATATATGGTGTGTGTGTGTGTGTGTGTGTGTGTGTGTGTGTGTGCATGTAGACCATCACTTGGACAGACTGAGGACTGCAGCACCTGATCACCTGATCTCCTTGGTATGGAGGGAGAAATGTTAGATGTGAACTTTACTTAATGGAAACATTCTTGTCTAATGTGCATTTTTTAAATTCACCTTTGTATCTAACATTGTTCTCTGATATATATATATGTATATATATACACACACATATTTTATCAGATATCTAAACCTGAGATTGAAACCAATATGGTCTAAACATGCACACACACACACGTACATAGCCAATTTCATTTGTCTGTCTGCTTTATTTTGTCCTGAAATGGAATAAAATCACCTCTTTCCAAATTTTCTTCTCTCAATTTGTATACAATTATTTTATTTTACACCCTGTGTGTGTGTGTGTGTGTGTGTGTGTGTGTGTGTGCACGCGCACCAGCCCTGGGGCTTGAACTCAGGGTCTGAGCACTTCCTCTGAGATTTTTACCTCAAGGCTAGAGCTCTACCAGTTGAGTCACAGTTCCACTTCTGGCGTTTTGGTGGTTAAGTGAATATGAGGCTCTCAGAGACTTTCCTGCCCAGGTTTGCTTTGTACCAGGATCCTCAGATCTCAGCCTCCTGAATAGCGAGGATTTAAGGTATGAGCCACCAGCACCAGGCTGTACATTTTAGAAATATACCTTTTTGGTAGATATAAAATCTCAGACAGTACAAAGAATGAGATTTATGACTTGAAATAAGCTTGCATTTCTCATTGTCCTTACTCTGACCCTTAGGGAGTTGTCAGTTGGACAGTGCATATTCTGTATACATGACACTGGTGAGCTGTATGTGACCACTTACCTAACACACAGACCTTTCCAAAAACACAGGCTCAGGGCTGGGGATATAGCCTAGTGGCAAGAGTGCCTGCCTCGGATACACGAGGCCCTAGGTTCGATTCCCCAGCACCACATATACAGAAAACGGCCAGAAGCGGCGCTGTGGCTCAAGTGGCAGAGTGCTAGCCTTGAGCGGGAAGAAGCCAGGGATGGTGCTCGGGCCCTGAGTCCAAGGCCCAGGACTGGCCAAAAAACAAAACAAAACAAAACAAAAACAAAAACACAGGCTCAAAAACACCTGCATTTGCATCTTAGCTTTTCCAGTTTATATGTTCAGAATTTCTAAAGAATCAGTAAGTATATTTGCATTAATTAATTCTTGTGGTTTGAGCAATGCTAATGTTTATTGTTGATATATGGCTTATATGAATTTTCTGTTAAAATTACATCCTAATGTCTTTGTTTCTGTGTTTCAGAAACAATATAAACTCAAGATTTCTGATGTATCTGCAACTATTTTCTCTTAAGTTCTTATAAAATTCTCACTGCTTTTAAATTTTTTTTAGAATGTAGCTGGTGCCAGTGGCTCACACCTATAATCCTAGCTACTCAGGAGGCTGAGAGCTCAGGGTCATGGTTCAAAGCCAGCCCTGGAAGAAAAGTCCATTAGACTCTTATCTCCAACAATCTACCCAGAAAAAGCTGAAAGTGGTACTGTGGCTCAAGTGTTAGAGCACAGAGAGGCTTAGGGACAGTACCAAGGCCCTGAGTTCAAGCCCCAGGACCAGCAACAACAACAAAAAATCAGAATGTGTTTTAAAATTAATCATAGTACTGTGACTTAACCCCTTTACTGGTCAGAATGTAATTTTTAAATGATTATCTCATGATCTTAGAAGGACAGTCCTACTGATTTCGATCAGTTATAGGGCAGGAGACATGGGAACAAAATAGGGAAAATGATATGGCAATGGAGATTGGGTTCCTCATTGGGAAATGAAAATGTGACTCCCTGTTGCATAAATGCCCCTGAAGTTAGCACTAGTTTCGGAGAAGTGATTAGAATAATTGGTATCTTGGATTGCTGTTAGAGTTAAAGGCATTGAGATACATAGGGTCTTGGCTTCAAGTAGCAAGTAACACTGCACTTAGCACTTTCCCACCCTCTTTCTCCTCTGTCTCAAAACGTGGCCTTCAGAGATCAGCTATCTCACCTAGCTCTACACCCTAGGGTAGAATTTTGTCACCTCCATATCTCTTATCACCAAAGAGGGCTGCTGTTACAATGGCAAGAGAATGTAATGTGACCATGTGTCAGACCCGGAAACTCATCTTCCAAAGGGGAGTTGTTCAGTGTCTTCTAGGGAACAGGAGGGTGAAACCCTCTTTTAATCTTGCCACTGTGATGTTGGCTTTGTGAGCCTCAGTTTGGTCATCTGTGAAATGGGTCTCAGAATAGCTTCTTTGTAGAGCAGACCGGAGGGTAACTTTGAACCATCTCCCAACATTCATGGCCTTGGGTGATTATTCAATGGCTCTAGAGATGTTGGAACACAGTAGTACTGAGCTTCCTGTACCTCTGGGATCAGTCAGGCATTGTGAAAAATCATTTTTCTGTTTGTTTTTTTTCCTGCTAAGAACTCAAACATCCATGCTAAAGAAGCAAGAAGATCTCTTTGATAGGCTTTCAGTTCAAAATCTTAGCGACAAACTGTTCTTTCTTGAATCTTTCATAATCTGAAAAAAGCTGTTGGCATTGACCTCTGAGGAACCTGGGAAGACAGGTATGTTTCCAATCTCCCTGAAGAACTCCGTGATAGATCCCAGCAGAGAGGCAAGGTGGGAAATGTGCTTAATGGTTCTTCTGAACTGCTCAGCACAACCTTATATTTATAGGGAAATTCTGGACCTGTCCACAATCACCAGGACAGGAGTCCTCAGATCCTGCCTTGCCCAGCTATATCATAAATGAGCTCAGCCTCTGCTTTCTCTCCTGAGTCATAAAAAGTCCAAACCTTGCCAGCATCCCTTCACACAGATCCCCATTCTTTTATTCATGAAAGCAACTGTGAATAGCAGTCACAAGCCATGTTATTTACTAGAGATGTCTCCAGAGTGCTCAGGTGGATTAAGAGAGCAAGAAGGAAGGAATGTGTATGCAGCTCTCCAGTTGATATCTGAGCTAACTCTTCCACATTAACTTTGTTCCCTTGCTCAAGTTTCAAAAACACGGAAGACTTTTAAAAGTCACTCCTGGGACTCCCACATCACCTCTTGGGCCACAGAATTTCACTGTCCTCACTGTACCTTCCCTCTCACTTTCCTGTTTTCACTCCCCCCAACACCAGGCTGGCCATTCCAATCCAAAGTTCCAAAGGAAGGCTCCTGCATTCACTAATAATATGCTTTACTTTCTAGATTTTGGAACAAACCTGACAACAAAGATACTGAATTTTACATGGAATAACCTCTTAACATATACATGATTATAGAGGCTGCTTCTTTCACTTAACAGATTGTTGGCAGTTTGCAAGGCTTTGGAGCCTGAGGAGTAAACTTTCTTCTACTCCCTACTTGTGTGGTCTTGCCAAAGTCCTTATTCTTTCTCTTCATTATTTATTCACAGTATGAAGATTGCCACAGTATTTACCTTTTTGTGAATATAAATGGCCCGACGCATTTCAAAGCACTTCATGGCATAAAACACTAGAAATTTCTTCTCTCATAGTTCTGGAGACTGAAAGTCGAAATCGTGTGTCCATCAGGCCTTGCTCCCTCTGGCAGCTTAAAAAGGAGACTCCACCCTTTTTTCAGTGCTTGGTGATTAAAACTTTCATTGTATTTGGTAGTCTAATTCTTTTTTTTTTTTTTTTTTTTTGCCAGTCCTGGGGACTGGACTCAGGGCCTGAGCACTGTCCCTGGCTTCTTCTTGCTCAAGGCTAGCACTCTGCCACTTGAGCCACAGCGCCCCTTCTGGCCATTTTCTGTATATGTGGTGCTGGGGAATTGAACCCAGGGCCTCATGTATATGAAGCAGGCACTCTTGCCACTAGGCCATATCACCAGACCTGGTAGTCTAATTCTAATCTCTGTATCTTTCGCATGACCTTCTCTCTTGTGCAGAGCAAATTTCTATTATTTCTGTTACAAGCACAAAAATTGTTGGTATATCAAGATCCTAAGCTACATGTGCGCAGACCCAGTTCCAAATAAAGTTGATTTCATTAGTGCTGAGGACTAGCTCATGGATGTAGCTAACTTGTGTTATTCAATCCACTATAATACTAAAAGAGAAATTAACACTCAAACAACATGCTATATTTTGTGTGTAATAAAAATGAATCTAAATTCCTATGAGACACATCTGTGTAAGATTGTGAAATGATAGAAGATAAATCATTAGCAGCGTTCAACTTAGGTATTATGCATGGAAAATGACTTCATATTACTAATATGTTCTATGTTGTTGTGTGTGTGAGAGAGAGAGAGAGACAGAGAGAGTCCTGGGGCTTGAAGTCAGGACCTGGCTACTGTCTTTGAGCTTGTGTGCTCAAAGCTATTGCTATATCACTTGAGCTACAGCTCCATTCTGGCTTTATGGTTAATTGGAAATAAGAGTATCACAGATTTTTCTACCTGGGCTGGCTTTGAACTATGGTCCTCAGATCTCATGCCTCCTGATTAAAGGCATGAAACACCAGTGCCTGGCTCACCTATTGCTTTTGCAAATATAGAAAATTGAAAAGTCACTGAGAAACCACCACTCCTACCCTACCAATGGAAAGCCACTCCCTTCCAAGTGGGAACATACTTGAGACATAAGAAGGGAAAGAAAATGCCAGAAACACCACCCATAGTATCACAGAACACGTAATAATAAATTTCAAACTACATCTAAGGAATATTTTCAGTCTTTTTCTCATCAAGTCATGAGAAACATGTTTTCTCAGTTTTACAGTGTCCTGATGAATGGTAATATGATTCTTATCTTCAAGCATCAGTAGCACAAGCTATGTTTACACAGGATCCCACAACCTGAGTGCGAAGTTGTGCCTACCTGACTGCTAGCTAATCACTTAACCTGCCCTTGCTGTGCCTCCATTCTCTTATGTTAAATCGGGATAATCACTCTTCCTTCTTACATTTGGAGAAGATAGAATGAGCTAGTTTGAACACTTGAAGCATTGTGGGGCTCTGAGAAAGTCAGCAGAGCGTGTGTGTGTGGGGGGGGCTGTGTGTGTGTGTGAGAGAGAGAGAGGTGGGGAGAGAGACAGAGAGAGACAGAGACACAGAGAGAGAGAGACAGAGAGATAGAGAGATAGAGTTGGGGCTTGAACTTAGGGCCTGAGTACTATCCCTGAGCTGTTTTGCTTAAGTCTAGTGCTCTACCACTTGAGCCACAGCTATATTTCTGGTGATCTGCTTGTTATTTAGAGACAAGGGTCTTATGGACTTTCCCTTCAGGGTTGCTTTGAACCACGATCTTCAGATTTCAGCCTCCTGAATAGCTAGGCTCATAGGCATGAGCCACCCATGCCCAGCTTAATTATATATATTTTTTCTTTTATTTATTTATTTTTCTTTTTTGGTCAGTCCTGGGGCTTGGACTCAGGGCCTGAGCACTGTCCCTCGCTTCTCTTTTTGCTCAAGGCTAGCACTCTGCCACTTGAGCCACAGCGCCACCTCTGGCCTTTTCTTTTCTTTTTTTTTTTTTTGGCCAGTCCTGGGGCTTGGACTCAAGGCCTGAGCACTGTCCCTGGCTTCTTCCCGCTCAAGGCTAGCACTCTGCCACTTGAGCCACAGCGCCGCTTCTGGCCGTTTTCTGTATATGTGGTGCTGGGGAATCGAACCTAGGGCCTCGTGTATCCGAGGCAGGCACTCTTGCCACTAGGCTATATCCCCAGCCCCACCTCTGGCCTTTTCTATATACGTGGTGCTGGGGAATTGAACCCAGGGCTTCATATATACAAGGCAAGCACTCTTGCCACTAGGCCATATCCCCAGCCCTATATATATATTTTTCAATGGTGGAGATTAACCAGACTTGTGCTAGGCAATTTCTCTACCACTGAGCTACGTACCCAGTTCAAGTCTTAACATTGTCATCATTATTAAAATACCTAAATTAGCCCTTAATATTTCTACTGTCATTGTTATCACTATGTGGATTTTTTATGCTTGGCAGGGATTAATTTTCATGATACAGCCTTTGTTATAAAATGGTAGTTTGCAAAGCTGAAAGTAAGATGTCATCTCGCATCTAAAACATGGTTACATTTGCAGAGAAAAATTTCTATTGAAACACCAGGAAATGGGACCTCACTCTTCTCACCAGATCATGTGAATCTCCATTAAAAATCAACATGGTTGCCACAGTGACCTCAGGTTTCTATGGCAACCATGATGTTCAGGCTGTTCGGCAAACTGGAAATACCTCCCCACAATCCTCCCTTCGCTGTCCTTGCTTTTCCCTGAAAGCAAAACACCTTCAGCCTTCAGTCCACCTGAGGTAGCATTTGCAATTAGACAATCTCAGTAGGGATGCAGGAAATTGGCAGAATTCTGCCAGGTTATGGAAACCAAGCCTGTCTCTATTGTTAATATCTTGGCTTTAATATTGAAGGGACAGGAATACTATTATAAAGAGACATAGAGATGTTTCCTACGGCCCTTGTAGAAAAGTTAGCTCATTGACACTGAACCTGTGCTTCCTATAGAGTTGCACTAGGAGGCTCAGAGTGTGTGGTTATCTCTCCTCCTGTGAGATTAAGACTCACCAGGTAGGTTATACTGAGAATGGTATGCACAGAAGGTATGATGAATGATTATTTTGAAGTATTTCCATTTTTCAAAATAAGTTCTTTTCCTAAGAACATTTGAAGTTAAGCAGTAAGCTTGTTTAGTTTGTTTTTCTTTTAGAATGTAATCGCTTAGATATTTATATATTTGGTGTGTGTTTTTGTTTATTTATTTTTTTATTTTTGTGCCGGTACTGAGGCATGAATTCAAGGCCCTGGGTGCTGTCCCTAGCTTTTTTGCTCAAAACTAGTGCTCTGTCACTTGTGCCATAACTCCACTTCTGTTTTTTTGGTGGTTATTTATTTTGGCCTTCTGAGTAGCTAGAATTGCAGGCATGAGCCATCGGCTCTCGGCTTTAATAAGGTTTTCAATGTAGGCTTGTCAGTCATTTTTCATGGTAAGATGCCTCTGTAGAGTCAGATTTTCTTTTCCTGGCATAGAAGAGAAAGATGGGTTTAGAAATAGACATTTTGACAACTTTATAAAAGAAAAAATATGTTCTAATTTAGACAGATAGGGGAAGGGCAGAGAGTTCCTTCTATGCCTGTGCTTTCCCATTTGTTTTCATCTCACAACCATCTTTATTTCCATGTGGTATATTTTGGAGTATCGTAATCTAATCAACTTCACTATCAGCTCAGGAGCAGGTATCAATGAATGGAAGGAGCATAGAGGCTATTCAGGCCAGTAAATATAATTTATATGCTATGGTAATGATGGGAACATGCCATTATAGAATTGTCAATACCTATATCATATGTAACATAAAAGGTGAAACTTATGGGCAACTATGGATGTTAGTTAACAAGAATATATCAGTATTGGTTCAACAGTTGTCAAAGACTTCAACCTGAGATGTAATCAAGAAAATTGTATAGAAGTAGATATGGCAAACCTCTGTACTTGAACAATTTTCTGGAAAACTAAAAGTGTGGCATAAATGATGTCTATTGGTTATAAATAATAATATAAAATGTAAAGGGTGCAAACTAATATAACTGAGTTCTGAGTTGCCATACTAATAAAACATACATATACAGTTGAAACTAATTTTGAATTATCTTTAGTTGTAAAAAGGAGTTGCCATTTAACAAATCAATTTATGAATAAAATGCATATTGCGTGAATGTCACCCCTTTCAACATGCTCTTCTCCTCCTACCTATCCTTTCCCTTACTTTTCTTAATTTTGTCGTCTATATAATGAATTCTTAACTGCATTTCTCCCTGATTCTGCTTACATTAACTTCTTCCACCCACCAAAGTCAGATGTTTAGAATTCAATTTTTTCATTCTTCAAACCCTTTTCAATAATTTTATTATACATCTTTATCTTTTAACATATCTTTCTTTGTATTATCTATCTATCTATCTATCTATCTATCTATCTATCTATCTATCTATCTCCTTAAATTGAAATATGCTGTTGATATTTAGGTACTTGATGGAAAGGAGGATATGAGAAACAGAGAGAGCAAATATATTTAAACACCTAAATATTCATCCAGAAGGGTGGCTCAAGTGGTAGCACACTTTCCAAGCAAGCACAAGGCCTTCAGACTTTCTGTATATGCCTCCTCTGCCATGCATATTTTCTTTCAGAGATTCTATCTTGGTAAATATTCCATAGGAAGCAGTACAGCACAGCAGATATATTTTTCAGTCATTTTTCTGATGTATTCCAAATCTTTGCCTTTTTTAGGCCAACTAGCTCAAAACAATGTATCAGTATACTGAAAACATACAAAATTTTCCTATCTATCTTGTCTGACCTTTTTTTGTTTTATTCACATTCTTATTCCTCTATTCCTGGTCTAAAGTGGGCTATGGCTTTAAAAGAAGATAGTATTTCTCGGGAACTTGTGTACAGGTTCAAAACCCTACCTTGGTTTAAATATGCAGTCTGTATAGAACTTGATCTGGTTTTACATGACATGTTTGAGACATGTGTGTGTTTTCCTTTTTTCTATTAGTTTTATTGTTTTTCTATGTAGTTTTCAGTTGCACAAGGAAGTTAAAGTTGTTTTAATGCCCACGTGTTGCTTACTCCTGGAAGCTGAGAAGCTGACCACTGGATGATTTCAGTCTCTCATTCCCCCTCCCCTGCAGCAATCACTGCTGTACTCAATAGGAAGAAAAAGGGCTCTGCTGTTGTCAGTATTTTTCCTGCCCTTAATCTACACCATATCCTATGAAGAGGAGCTATTATTGTCCCACTTTAACTAAAGGAACTGAGATTCTGAAAGAACAAAGCTAAAAAGTGTCATCTTAGGTTTGAACGTGGATCAAGTGGCTCCTCAGTAGACATATTTGACTAGTATATGATATTGCCTGTCATGGGATGCCTTTAGCTTATGTGTTCTTCAGAACAAAGCACAATAAATGAAACTGAAGGATCATGTGTTTTTTCCTTCGTTAATTGAGCAAAATGTAAGATATTCTAATTATGGTTTAGAATATAAGAAAAACCATCCTGTAATACTGTGGATGTAGATTCCTAGCGCTTTGACTTCCCTTTTCACTTCTGAGATGTTCATAATCTGAAGTGCGTGACTTTCTTGTGGTTGGAGTAGAAAATATTTATGCTCCTGGTAGTTTTATTATATTGTATGTATACAAGATCAATGTACATTAATTGTGGCTGAGAATATGGCCTAGTGGCAAGAGTGCTTACCTCGTATACATGATACCCTGGGTTTGATTCCTTAGCACCACATATATAGAAAAGGCCAGAAGTGGCGCTGTGGCTCAAGTGGCAGAGTGCTAGCCTTGAGCAAAAAGAAGCCAGGGATAGTGCTCAGGCCCTGAGTCCAAGCCCCAGGACTGGCCAAAAAAATAAAAAATAAAATAAATAAATACATTGATTGCAGGTAAAATAGAAAAATTAGGAAAGATAAAAACACTGTCCCAAACATAGACCCCCAAAAGATAAGCCCTTCTAATGTTTTCATCTGCATTAGATTCTTACAATTTTCCAGTGCAGGTATTTCTATATTTACATCTTTGTAGATGCATTTAAACATTTTGGATTTTGCATTTTATGATGCTTGTATTTCTGTAATGGGTTAAATTATATCTCCTTATAAGCCTTCCCCTCCCTGAACCCATGAATATAAACTGATTTGAAAATATAAACTGTGTACATGTAAATAAAAATCTTATGACCATATCAGCCTGGATTTAGGGTAGGGTAAATCCAATGGTTTATTTCCTTAAAGAGGAAGGAAAGGCAAATTTGACATATAGAGAAGAAGTAGTCTATGCAGTATTACAGGAAGAGGGATCAGAGTTATACCACTACAGATCAAGGAAGTCACAGGTGAGTAGAATCTAAAGACTCAGTTTAAAAAGTGTTTGTCCTGGGGCTGGGGATATAGCCTAGTGGCAAGAGTGCCTGCCTCGGATACACGAGGCCCTAGGTTCGATTCCTCAGCACCACATATACAGAAAACGGCCAGAAGTGGCGCTGTGGCTCAAGTGGCGGAGTGCTAGCCTTGAGCGGGAAGAAGCCAGGGACAGTGCTCAGGCCCTGAGTCCAAGGCCCAGAACTGGCCAAAAAAAAAAAAAAAAAAAAGTGTTTGTCCTCTTGAGTCACACTTGCAGAAGTCTGGCCCTACTGAAACCTAGTTTTTGATTCTTGACCTAAGAATTATGAGATAAGTTTCTCTTGCCTTAAACTACCAAAAACATAGCAAATTTTATGGATATAAAAAGTGAATATGTGCCTAACAAACAATCCCAGAATTATTGCATCTGAATAAACCTAAGTTGATATCTTTTTTCAAGACTACAGGGATCCCAATGTGAAGATGATAAGTCAAAAGAAAATAAAAGTGGTTAAAATTTATTTGGAATTAAAAAATTTATTTCTCTTTTCTTTAAATAGTTACACAAAAGGATTTCAATTTACCATATCAATTTATGAGTAAAATGCTTCTTCATCAATTTCACTTCTATAATTCTACTTCCCATCTGTCCCACCACCACCCATGAACGTTTTTAATGCATTGGCTTATTTGGTGTTCACAATACTCCTATGATATGGATACCGTTTCTTATCACTATTTACAGTGCAAAAGTTTGGGAAGCAGAGTGGATAATTTTACCCAAGAATGCACAATTATGGGAAAGGTTGGGGTGTAAATCTGGGTCCATACCCACTCCTAGAAAATACTTCCGAGTTTCTGGAAAACTATCACCGGTTTGTACTGAGTATCAGTATGCAAAAACAAGCACATTTTATGACTTAAAGTATATTGTGAATGTAGTTAAAACATGACCTTGGTGGCAGCACATTCATGGAAATTCTAGGGAAAGAAGACATAACAGTGCACTGTGAGATTTATGTGTGGGAAGTTGGAGAATGTTAACAGGGAATTTAAAAAATCTTCCTTGGATCTTTGTCTTTGAAGGGGAAGAGAAAAAAACGAGATAAGAGGAAGAGAGGGGGAAATAGAAAGGAATTTCAATCCCATGGCGAATGGTGGAGGAGTGGTTCAAAGAAGGATTTTCAAAGACCTGCAGTTCCTTAGAACTTGAACAAGTTATTGTGAAGGAACCAGCTCATTCCACATTTAACCTCAAAGTTACACATATATTCACTCTCTTCTTACTCTCTTGTTTCCACTTGAGAGCTCATGAGACATCTCCAATGGAATAGATATAGATTTTGAGCTCAGTTCATATTTATTCATTAGTTAATGCAAAAAAGCATAATTGAATATTAAAAATGCTAGAAATTCTTGCATTTTAATCACTTACTCTGATATAAAGGGTGGCTGAAACCCTGTTACAATGTGGCTGCACAATGAATGGCATCACTCATGGTCTGGACCGGTCTAGAATTTCCCCATAAATATATTAGCATGCCAAGAAGTGAAAAGGCAGCCACTAGACAAATACTACCCCTGTCTTCCCTGGTATAATCACTGATGGGTGTCACCAAGTGACATACCAGTAGTCCCCTTGTGAGAACTGGATTTGGGTCTGCTCAAAGATAGAAAGTTAAAGTGCTCTTCTTAAATTATGAAATACCCCCAAAGTGAACAAATATCTACCTCTAAACGTTTGATTTCAGGCCATGTGAGAGATATATTCACTTCCTTTGTCTACATGTCTGGGCTCTCATGAGGAGAAAAATAAGCAATTATGTCCATGATACCTGCTTTAACCTTGATAGTCAGCCACTACTGCTGTGTCCAAATATTAAAGGATCAATAGAATTCCATTCCATGCAAAACACAATTACAAGTTTTCTCACTTATTCTGCAGTCTGCTCTTTAGTAATGGTACCTCAAGTCCCATTTCAAATATGGTGAAACTCAGGCTCACAAGAGCCTAAGTCACCTCTATAGGTAAATGGAAGGATCTTAATGTCCTGGGAAATATGAGCATCTTCCATTTAGAAGATGGCTTCCCAGGTCTGAGACTCTACTGCTTTTGTGGCCCCATGAGTCCTAATCACAAACTCTCTTGGTGATAAACATGGTAGAGAAGAGGAAATCTAGCCTTTTATGCCAGGTGACATGAATGTAGGGCCACATGAGTTTGCTAATTCTTGAGACGTATGAGCATGAGAAAAGGAAAGTGATATATATTGGACTACTTTAAGCCAATGCACTTTATATTTAACTTCCCTTAATTCTAGCAGTTGTTGAGATTACCTATCTTGGTAACCAATTTTAGATCAGAGTATTGGTATTAGGGCAGTTTATTTAAACCACGGAGAAAGCTTTAATGTTTTCTTATAACAAAAATAACCCTGAAATTACTGTAAAGTTTTCCTGACTTTACCCATGGAGGGTAAATGAGAGATTCTGTATAGAGCAGATGGCATGTTGTAGGATGTCAAACCATTTCTAATATTGAGGCAATAACCGTTCCTTGCACAGAGCAGCATAACCACCACAGAGATCAGCTGGAACTGGAGCAGTAACAATAGTATGTACTCACACCTACCTCATGAGGAAAACAAAACATTGAGACCACTTCTCTGGTGCAGGAAAAATTTGGGGAAGGAACTGAAGAGTAAGATCAAACAGTTACTTTCATTCTCTATTATTGTCTGTTCCTGTATTTTATCCTCTAGTTTGAGATTGGAAAAGCAGTTTCCCACTGAACTCCAAATGAAAGGGAGTGTAGTATAGAGGACACAGAAATCATAACCCCTTCACCTTCATGCCAAACCTATGACCTCCTACAAAGAACCTGCACTGAGAGTTTTGCTGCACCATTGGCTTCTCTAAACACAGAACTCACCTGTGAATGATACTAGTAAAATTATGTGGAACTACAAGGTTTTAAGTCTCACAAAGTTATCACCTATAAAAGAAATTGTTCAATTTCCTGAAAATAGTGGTTCAAAACCAGCCCAGGTAGACAAATCTTTGAGACTTTGATGTCCTTAACCAGCAAAAAGCTAGAACTGGAGGTATGGCTCAAGTGTCAGAATGCCAGCTAGAAGGGAAAAAATGGAAAAAGAGAACTGGAGGCACACACACACACACACACACACACACACACACACACACACACGGGGGGGGTGGTCACAGTTAGAATCTCATTCTGATTCTTACTATATGTCTTAAAATTTTATTCTTTTTTTTCTTTATGTAAAATTGATTTTCTCTCAGTGAATATACTTTTGCCATGTGTAAAAATGGGAATAATAATGCCTTCTTTACATTGTTGTAAGTTATTTAAACTATGTCATTGCACATTAACTATAATTGATATAGACTAAGTGACCCTCTGTACTTTTTCTCCTTGAAAATAATGTTTTTGGAATTTGTCCGATAAGGCAAATTTGGAGGCCATTTTGATACTAGGAGCATTGTCCATTCTTGCATGTGGAACCCAGGTTGGCAGTTTCTCTCCTTGTCATCAAGCTCTGCACTTAGGAGCACGTGCTATGTAGTCACGTGCATCATGAAATGATGTTCCATAAATTTTACTTAATATTACTGAAATAGTAAACTCAAATATCAACTTCCACTGTCTTAGCCAATAGCCCTTAACCAATATGCTCATCAGAATCACCTTGGTATTGTTTTCTAAATCTTCACCTAGTATTCCTTTGTTGTTGCAAATAGAACTTCTATATCAACTTCCATTAAAGTTATTAAGCTGCATTAATTAATATGGGCCTCGGAAAATGTGGATGGACATTTGGCATTTTTGAGTACATGGGAAAGCCTGTTTTCCCCTTAAGTTTGCCTCAACATCATAACTAACATTGACTTTTGCTTTTTTCTTTCAATTTTTTTTTTTTTTGCCAGTCCTGGGCCTTGGACTCAGGGCCTGAGCACTGTCCCTGGCTTCTTCCCGCTCAAGGCTAGCACTCTGCCACTTGAGCCACAGTGCCGCTTCTGGCCGTTTTCTGTATATGTGGTGTTGGGGAATCGAACCTAGGGCCTCGTGTATCCGAGGCAGGCACTCCTGCCGCTAGGCTACATCCCCAGCCCCTTTTCTTTCAAATTTTTATTATCAAACTGATGTACAGAGAGGTTACAGTTTCATACGTTAGGCATTGGATACATTTCTTGTACTGTTTGTTACCTTGTCCCTCATACCCCCCTCTCTCCTCCCCCTTTCCCTCCCCCCCCCCAGGTGTTCAGTTCACTTACACCAAACAGTTTTGCAAGTATTGCTTTTGTAGTTGTTTGTCTTTTTTTTTTACCCTGTGTCTCTCAAATTTGGTATTCCCTTTCAATTTCCTACTTCCAATACCAGTATACACGGTTTCCAATATACTCAGATAAGATTACAGAGATAGTGTAGGTACAACCACAGGAAGGTGATACAAGAACATCATCAATAATAGAAGCTACAGATACACATGGGATGTTGAAAGTAGTTATACCCTTATGAACACATAAGATGATGCTAAGTGAAATGAACTCCATGTTATGGAAACAATTGTTTTATCACAGTTGTAACTACTTTCAACGTCCCATGTGTATCTGACTTTTGCTTTTATAGCCAATGTAATTGCTTATTTCCTTACTTATCTGCTTCGAAGAATGCTCTCCAATGGTCACCAAATTATACATTCACAATTCTTGTTCCTCTACTGTGCCTTATATTTTTATTGTATTGTTTTTATAAGACTAATGTACAAAGGGGTTGCATAAGTCAGGTAACGAGTACATTTCTTTTTGGACAATGTCACCCCTTCCCTCTCTCTCCGCAAGTTTTTCCTTCCCTAGTGTCTTCCATTTTAGGAGCTCAAAGGGGAAAATGGATTTCTGTCATTGAAGTGAATGTAACTTGAAAGTATACAAAATGGCTTATTAAATGGAATTGGACTGTTGATTTTTGTTCCTGCTATAACATTTCATGAGTCAAGTTGTGAAATAGCAAGTGATGGATGATACTTTACTCTTTTTAAAAATCAATATAATTTGATATTATTAAGGTGTTGTACGGAGAGGTAACCATTTCTTAAGTCAGGTAATGAACACACTTCTTTTGTGGGCAATGTCACCCCCTTCCTTTATTTTCCTCCTCCCATTCCTGTCCACAAATTACATAGATCATTTTCCATTTGCATGATTGCAAAAAATTCCAAAGCAAAAACAAACACCATCACCATCACTACCATGAACAACAGCAAAAACAACAACAGCAAAAAACAAAACAAAACAAAAAGATCCCATTTTCTGGAATGGAAGCCCCATTGTGAGCTCCTGGAACGGTCTTTTTATGTGTGTATATAGGTTCTGGGGCTTGAACTCAAAGTCTGGGCACCCATCCCTTAGCTCTTGTTTGGTACAAGGTCTCATGAACTTTCCTATCTGGTTGCTTTGAACTGTGACCCTCAGATCCCAGCTTCCTAAATAGCTAAGATTACAGGCATGAGCCACCAGGCCCCAGCTCAGAAACTGTTTTATTCTTTGGATCTTTTTCTATGGACTAAGACATGCTCCAATTGTGGCTCTCAGAGTGTGTGGGAATTCACAGATTTCTAGGACAATGTCAACTGATATTGACATTGATTTGAGGAATAAATGAGTGTAAACTGTGGCCCAAAACTAGACCAGTCAGTTGTGACTGTGGTAACAATAATAAAGGCGACACATCTCCCTTCTGAAGATATACGTGGAAGAGGACACTGACATGTCTGTGTGACACCAGAAATTCAGTCCCTTGGATTCAATGCCAATTTACAGATAATAAGAGCTTAGTTTTAGAGAAAATGGCAACAAAGTGTTTTTTTTTTTTATTTGCCAGGAACAACAAGGACTAAAACCAGCCCCTACCTCCTAAAGTGAGGTCAGAACTTTAAAGGAAGCCTTGGGGCTCCCAGATGTAGGTGCTGAAGCATGACTTGGGCCCAGGTGGTGGCCTTGGGGCTGTTTACGTGCTCCTGTACTGGTCATCTCAGGAGTTATATCTCTTGTTGTTCTGAATGTTCCTTCACTCCTGTGATCAGTAAGATAAAGAAAAGAGCTGGGTGACCTTAGCCTGGGGCTGAATAGATGCTTATGACTTCCTTCACATGGGGGAATAAAGAGAAAAAGGGAAAGGAAAAAGGATGTCTGTTTAACACTTTGTTGGAAGCAACTTGTTTAAGAGAAAGCAGGCTGGCTAGTAAAAATGGAAGTGTCTGTTTCTATGGCTTGTGTGCCTTGGAAGCTGGTTCCTGATGTTGTGAACTATGATGCTGTTATTGTTGCCCTCACATAGGTGGGCCAGACAGAGGGCAAGACATAGGGGAAGGATCAGACTGTCAGTGATACTTTCAAGACCCGGCCTGGGTACTTCAGAACACTTTTCTGTGCTGCTCTGGGCTTGAACTCAGGCTTTGTGCATTGTCTCTGAGCTAGTGCATTATCACTTGAGCAGCAGATCTACCAGTTTTGTTTTTTTTTTTTTGCCAGTCCTGGGCCTTGGAATCAGGGCCTGAGCACTGTCCCTGGCTTCTTTTTGCTCAAGGCTAGCACTCTGCCACTTGAGCCACAGCGCCACTTCTGGCCATTTTCTGTATATGTGGTGCTGGGGAATCGAACCCAGGGCTTCATGTATACGAGGCAAGCACTCTTGCCACTAGGCCATATTCCCAGCCCCAGATCTACCAGTTTTTTCGTAGTTAATTGGAGATAAGAGTCAGCTGGACTTTATTTCCCCAGGCTGGTTTTGAACCAAGAACTTCAGATTGCAGCCTCCTGAGTGATAGGATTACAAGTTTTAGCCGCCAACATTGGGCTCTTTAAAGAACTTTTAGAAGCTTTTCTAAGCCAGACTTAGAACTCAGGCCTGTTGAATCCCAGTGTTGTGCTCTCCTCATCAATTCCTGAAAGTTGCCTTTTGAGAATAGGCAGGTCTTTTTCTCACTGTTTTGGAGATACAATTTTTGGATCTCCAAAAAGGGTATTCATTTAACTCCTGTACAGGGTGGCTCTGAAGGTAGAATACTGTCCTGTGTGGGCAGAAAACAAGCCTTATGAGAAAATAAAATAACCCTTTCCTGTTAACAAGACCCCTGGAATGCTTGGAAATAGGGATCAGACAATGTGGCCACACAATATTGGCCTTGAGCACAGAGTACTGGCCACAGAAGTCTGAGTACCTGGGTTGAGGGTCCTTGGAAAGATAAGGCACAGTGCTTTTAAGGGTATTTTGGAGGTATGATTTGTATCCACTTTTCTAAAGGCACCACTGTTACCTGAGATGGCTGTTTCTTCCAGGGGTTATATTTGGCTCTGAGCCTCTGTTGCATAGCAACAGCCTGCCTCTGAGCTCAGACCATGATTCAGCTGGTCTAGGTGGCTGTGACCACAGCATCCTACAGAAGGGATGACAGAATGGGGGTGGGGAGAAACTCTGGGCAGATTTTCCATGGGTGGAGTGTTTTTGTCATTTGTCTTAGAGCCTTGCTTCCTGGTAGGGACCATCTTTGCAGTATGGGCTAGTCATATGACACTAAGATGGGAATAGATCAGGTAGAAGAGATAGTCAGTGAATGTAGGTATGGAGTCTACATGAAATGAAATTTGTTTACTCAATGTACAAAGGCATTTTTCAGGAAGAATTGACAACATACTCTTCACATTGTTTCATTAATTATTCAAAGAATGATGCCAGCTTTCTCATTTCCAAATCAGGAGCCTCATGTTTACAAAAGGAGAACCTAAACAAAATGGAGTCAGGTGTCCCTTTTCTGGGCCCATTCAGAATTGAAGCTTTAGCATTCTCAGATAGGTACTCAGTAGGAGTGATTGGAAAGAGACAGGGTGCTGGGTTCTATGATATCAGCTATGGCCTGGTGGAATTTTTCCTTCTAGTGGCAGCAATCCCTCCATATTTGTCACTGTCCAGTCTCTCCAAGTCCCCAGGTAAGAGGTCAAATCTCTGAGTTGGATGGAGAGAAGGCTACCTGTGAGTGCATATATGGAGTGATGGAGTTTGAGACTTAGGAATACAGAATACACAACTTCAGTGTTTTTCATCATACATACATACATACATACATACATACACACATGAATGCATATACAATTACACCTATGCATCTACTATGGCAAGCCAATTATTTTTAGGTTTCTTTCGCACAAACTGTATTTTGTGTCTACTTCAAAAGCAGTAAATATATGTCTAGTACAAAAAAGTTTCTTGACCAAACTTAGATTCTTCTGAATCCCCCTTTTTAACCTGGAGCTTATCTTTGGCCTGCTGAAGCAAGTCATAGATACAACATTGCTTATTTTATCACCTCTTCTTGTCATCTGATCATTCTCCATATATGATCTAGTTTCTCATCTCCTACCATTGATATACCTGATCACTTTGCCCTGTTTTTATCAAGAAGCCTGGCAAGTCAGATTATCAAGAATCCCTATACTGCTCACTCCGCTCCTTGGCTAACTGCCCACACTCACACATGGTGTATTTGAAACTAAGCTCAGTTCTATACTGAAGTCTCCCCTACTGCAATGATACTGAAAGTCTTTGCCACTTTAAGTTATTGCTCAGTTCTGCCTCTTTCCAACATGTACATCTTTTCTGCCAATCCAATTATAAACTTATTTTCTTCAAATTATTTGTCTTAATGATTTTTCTGATTTGTGACTTCTTTTTCACTTGACCTTGTGATTTCATTGTCTTTATAACAGAAGTTGGAGTGTAGACCTCATGCTTTTATTTTCATAAAAGTTTGAAGTTAGACCCCATGGTTATACGGTCTTCTAAGCTGAAGCTTAGAAATGGATCACTTGCCCCTTTCTCTTCTTTTGTCTGCCAAGTTTGAAATACTTGTAGCTCTTAGTAGGCAGCATTCCCTTAAATGTGCAGTTGGGCTCAACACATTCAAGTCTCAACACAATCTTGTTTGTAGTCTTAGCTTTTTTTCTAGAAAACTGGCTTAATCTGACCAACATAGCCACTCTGCTTCCTGTCATAATGATACTTTCTCTGGGCATTCAGAGAATCTTTGCCTTTTTTGTACTGTGTTACTTCATGAGAGTGGTGCTTTCCACACTTTTTTACAGAAAGTGAAGCATGTTTTAGGAATGTTAACCATTATTTCAGGAAGCCTGGATATACCAAAAAAAAAAGAGTGACAATCTTAAAAAGTAAGGAAGTGACACTATCTTATAGCTCCTACCTTCCTGATCCTCATCTCCTGATCCAAATGGAGCCTCTGTCCATAGTTTGGTACATATTTTATCAGTGTATATATCCATGGGCTGAACATGAACTTGTACTTATATATAGAAATGTACATTTATATTTACATATTCAAAATGGCAATCAGATTTTGAGTGCTCATCTTTAGCTTACTTTCTTTTTTTTTTCCAACTCTATTTTTTGTCTTTTCTTTTTTGGTACTGGCGATTAAACCCAGGAAATTTCACTTGCAACAGGCAAGGACTTTGCACTGAACTACATCTCAGCCCTAGCCTACTTTCCTAATTCATGTTATTTTTCTCAATTATCATTTATACTTCCTTACTTCTTGTTGCAGGCCTGAAACTCACCATCCTTCTGCCTCAGCCTCTTGGGCTCCAAAGTTACAGACATATGTCATCACATCTGGCTTAGAAAATGCTTTAAATTTTGATAACAGATTTACTTAAAAAGTATAGTTCATTGTCATGGAAATTGAGCAGTATTCTGGGGAAACATCAACTTCCAGGACTCAGATTAGAAGAATCAGAGTCCTGAAGGCTTTATGATAAAATGGAAAAGTTTTAGAGTAATTCTAGATTTCATTACTCAGAAGGCCTTACAAAGCTGTTTCATCAATTGTGTCTGGATATTAATCTGATTATTGAGGTTAATAACATGTAGGAAGTAAAGCTTCTGAGTTAAATGAGATAAAATTTAACCAAAATATCATTTATAGTAAGTCCATAATATTATTTTATAAAAGGTTACCTTCTTTTTCCCCTTTTTTTAGTACTGGTTCTGAAGCTCGAACTCGGGGCTTGGGTGTTGTCCCTGACTGTTTTTGCTCAAGGCTAACACTCTATAACTAGAGCTATAGCTCCACCTTCAGATTTTTAGTGATTAGAGATGAAAGTCCCACAGACCTTCCTGCTTGGGATATCTTTAAACTGCGCTCCTCAGATCTCAGCCTCCTGGGTAGCTAGGATTACAGTGCCTGGCTATAAAAGATTATCTTTAAGAGAGCAGCAATTGGACTGACTGGGCTCTGCTCAGCTACTCAGATACCAGCAAATCCACATGGTGCCAACATACTATCTTCTCTTCCTAAAGAATAGGCACATGTTAAGATTCCAAATATATTTTTATAAATCTCTTTTTTTATAAATCTCTTATGTGTCTGTTTTTTCATGTATTTCTAAAATAATGGTTACTTTAAAAATACAGCTCATGTATGTGGTACTTGCCAATTATGAACTATTACCGACACTGATGATCTGGTAAATAGATTTAAGTTTTTTGATGGAATCATTATAATTTAAATCAAATCATCTTGCAAATAGGAATAATTTGACTTCTTTCTCTGTTTAAATAGTTTCTGTTTTTTTCTTTTGCTTTATTCTTCTGGCTAGTATAAAGTTACCATGAAAAACCAGTAGCTCTTCTCTATGGCAACAGTGAGCAGGCTGGGAAAGAAATAACTCAAAACAATTCCATTCACAATAGCTTTATACCTAGGTGTAAACATAAATAAGGAGGTGAAAGAGTTCTATAGTGAAAACAATAAGACACTGAAGAACGAATTTGAAGAAGATGCCAGAAAATGAAAAAAAACTCCCCTATTCATGGGTTGGCAGAGTTAGTGCTGTGAAAATGGCCAAACAACCCAAATCAATTTACAGCTTCAATGCCATATCCATCAAAATCCCCAAATCATTATTTGCAGATACAGCAAAATTAGTCCTAGAATTCATATGGACATATACAGAGAATGTGGGAAAGCAAACTGGTTATCTCATGAGTCAGGAAACAAAGAGATGAAGAGAACAAGGCTTCCAGAATCCTCTTCAAAGACAAGCTCCCAATGAACCTCCCACTAGTCTGAGTCTCCTAGAGTTTCCTCCACCTCCCAATGGTGTTACTCTGAAGACTAAGCCTTTAATAAATGGCCTTTGGAGGACACTTACCCAGACCATGAAGACACATAATGAAAAATGAATACTAATCTATGTGCCTTGGGTGTCTAGGATACCTGTGAGTCTATTAAAGAGCTCTTATAGATGGAAGATTTAGAATTATTTCAGTTTCTAAGTAAACACTTTAATATTTGTGATTCAACAATTTTACACAATTTTGTGGTTTAGGTAATATTTGAAAGCATGTAATCACTAATTGACAATGTATATGTATGTATATATGTATGTATGTATGTATGTATATATCTTTTAGTATATTTTCTTTCTTTGGTTTGCCATGACAAATGTCTTAAAGTTGATAATTTATAAATAAAACAAATATATTTTACCAGGGTTTGGTGGCTCATGCTTGCAATCCTAGCTACTCAGATAACTGAAAGCTGAGGATCGTGGTTAAAAGCCAATCCAGGCAGGAAAATCCGTGAGACTCTTATCTCCCTTAAACTACTCAGAAAAAGCTGGAACTGGCTCTGTGGCTTTTTTGCCTTGAGCAAAAGAAGATCAGATAAAAAGAATCCCAGGCCCTGGGTTCAAGCCCATGGACTGGCACACACACACAAAAGAAATATGTTTTTCACAATTATGAAGGTTAGTAGTTCACAATTAACATGCAAGCAGATTCTGTACCTAGCAGTGGCTCAGACTGCTTCATAGATGACTCCTCTTGCTGAGTCTTCCTATAGTGAAGGTAATAAAAAGGGACCTGAAAAATTTTGTATCTTATATTTCTTTCACCCAAAATATTTATACACACACACACATGGATTACTTTGTAGCTTACTCAGAGGCTGAATTTTGTTTCTCAGGTTAGAGAGACCTAGGGAAGGAATTGCCAACAAGGAGTTCTGGCTGGTGCACTGAAGTCCAAGCCTTTCTTCTTTTCTCTTCTTGAAAAGCCTCCAAGACTGAAACTTTCTGCACTAAATCTCTTTGTATAACCTGTACAGGCAGCTATAAAATTACCTTCTTGTTTTCTAGTCTCTATACAGTGATCTTGAACTAGCTAACTTGCTTTCTTTTATCCTTCTCTTTCTCCTTCCTTCCTTCCATCCTTCCTTCCCTCCTTCCTTCCCTCCTTCCTTCCCTCCCTCCTTCCTTCCTTCCATCCTTTCTTCCCTCCTTCTATCCCTCTTCTTTCCTCTTCCTCCACCTTCTCTGTTGTTCCTCCTTCTTCCTCTCTCTCTTTCCTTTTGTTGTCTCTTTGTGATGGGCTAGAGTTAATTTTTAAGAATTTTCTGTAACTTTCTCCTAGCTCAATAAGGCTTCTCATATTGCATGGCTTTAGTAAAGCTGTGCATGGAGAGACCATCCCATTCTGCAGTTGTCAGTTCCAGTACGTTTGTCCAGGTAGCATTTGGATGACTCTAGATAAGTACCTGCCTCTCAGTGAGCCCCAGTAACTCCAAAAAGCTGATGAATTTAAGATTCCCTTTGTAAAGAATAAGTAAAAACACAGATATGATATAGCAAGTACAGAGTACAGTGCCAAGCCTACAGTAGATACTCAGAGTCTGTGCTCTTGCAGGATGAAAAAATACAATGTAGTGTAACCAATACCCAGTCTGCAATGCTGAGTTCCCGGGGCATTTGTAGCAACATTTTCTTGCACCTCAAGTTTTCTTACTGGCTGAATCTGAAGAGGTGGATAAATTGGAAACATCTCCCTAGATGTTTAACTGGTGGGAAACTGGCGGATAGTAAGAACAAGTCTTCTCTATCGCCAAGGGCTCTCCTCTCTATGCTCCAAGGGTTGAAACTTCCTCTAAGGACTCCATCTTAGTGTGGCTCTGGAAGAGCAATGGCGGGGAACCTGCTGGTATCTTCCTGAGCAGCCTTCCTCAATCTTTCCCAAACTCAGCTCTAGGGCACACAGATTCCTCGGAGAAACCTGTGAGGACACTGGTGACAAGATACTGCTTGTGGGACGTATCATGGGTGAGTTGGTCAACATGAGGCCAGAGAGATTTTGTGCCCCCTCTTCCTGCAGGACACAGCCGCATTTCCCACTTAGATGGAGATAGGGGTGGGGGTGGCAAAGGTGTAGGCTGTTTGTTTTGCACTTTCCACAAGATAAGAGCCAAGGAGGTCCTAAGATACCTCTGTTTCCACCCGGAAAAACATCTCTTCTTGTGGTTTACCTAAAGTGATGAGTGTTTTTTCCCCCCGTTTGAGGGAAAAGGGCCAGCGTGTGGTCTTCTCCTATCCAGGATTTGGGAAATGATTAATTTCTGCCGCCTAGAGCACGGAGTGTTGGAAATGAACAATCTTTGCATGTTCCTAGTGGTAAAAGAGGGGCAGCAAGGCTACTAGTGACGCTGCCAACACCGCACCAACTATTTAGGGTACACTTTATTACCGCATAGGAGGTTCTAGAAATGTACTTTATCATCTATCGCATACCTGCTTCTGAAATGTTCTATGTAGATTTACATGGAGTTTTCCATGTTAACTAAATACATTTTGAGGGGGCAGGGAGATCTTATTCAGGAACTCCTGAGCTAAAGTGACCCTCCTACTTCAAGTGTCAGAAGTGTCTCAGTCTATATCTGAGACTATAGACATGGAACACCGTACTAAGCTTGTTACTCATGTTTAAATCTTCCCCATAGAGCTGAAGTTTTTCCAGATTCTTTTGTTATATAGTAAGATTTAAATTTCTCTATTTTCTTTAGCCAGCTTCTGCTATTTTATATGTTTTGTTCTATGTTAAAACATGCATAAAAATTTAGAATTTTATCCAGGTGCTGGTGGCTCATGCCTGTAATCCTAGCTACTCAGGATGTGGAGATCTGAGGCTTGAAGGTTCACAGTCAGCCCAGGCAGGAAAGCAGGAGAGACTTGTTCTTTCTTTCTTTTGCAGGTCCTGGGGCTTGAACTCAGGGCCAGGGCACTTTCCCAAAGCCTCTGTGTCTTCAGGGTTAGTGCTCTACTGCTTGACCTACAGTACCACTTCCAGATTTTTCTGAGCACTTTATTGGAGGTAAGAGTCTCACAGACTTTCCTGCCGGTGTTGGCTTTGGATCCTGATTCTCAGAACTCAGTCTCCGGAACCTAGGATTACAGGCGTGAGCCACTGGCAGGTGGCTCAGTGAGACTCTTATCTCCAATTAAGCACGCATAAACTGGAAGTACAGCTGTGGCTCAAAGTGGTAGGGCACTAGCCTTGTGCAAAAGAGCTCAGGGACAGTGCCCAGACCCTAAATTCCAACTCTATGACTGACAGAAAAATAAAAAAGAACAAAATTTGTTCTTTCAAATTATTATTATGTAATGTCTCTCTTTGCCATAGCATTTCTTTCTTTAACATACACTTCTCTCTTATTAATTCTTCAAATATAGTGCATAAATTGTGTATAGTTTTCAGTTTTAAGATAAGTTTTAATTGGCATGTATTAATTATATTCATGCAGTAGAGTGATATTTCAATACATGTGTACAATTTATAATGTTCTGATCAGAGCTTAAATATTGTTTTAAATATTTTCTTATTTCTTCATGTTCTACATGATTCTCTCTACTAGCTATTCTGAAACACACATTCGATTGCACTGTTACCATGACATGCTATATAGAACATTAGAAGTTACTCCTTCTCTCCAGATGTGTGCCTATAAACTCTTCTTTATCCATTCCTCTTGCCCATGCCTTCTCAATCTTCCTAGTTTCCGCTAATCACCATTTTCTCTACTTCTATGAGATCATCTTTTTTAGCTTTCAGATGTTTTGCTATATTGTTCATTTAAAATTTTCTGTATCATTAGATTTTACATGCATTTTACTTTTTTTATTTACTTTTTTGTGTGCTCGTCCTGGGGCTTGAACACTGGACACTTTCTCCAAATTTCTATGCTCAAGGCTAGTAAAGCCATAGATCCACTTCAAGCTTCTTGGTGGTTAATTGAAGATACGAGTCTCATGAACTTTCTTGCCCAGACTGGATTTGAACCATAACACTTAGATTTCAGCCTCCTGATTAGCTAGGATTACAAGTTTGAACAACCAGCTCTGGATTTTACATGTGTTTTTATAGGAAATTTAATGGAGACTTTTTTATGCAATCTGATTCTGTTTAACTTTCAATTAGGAATATTTAATTTAGCTTATCCTTAAATTATAGATAATGTGGTTCAAGTAAACCATATTATTGTTGTTTATTTATTGTAGTTATTTTTATTTTATTTTTTATGCTGGTTCTGGGGCTTGAACTCAGGGATTGGGCAATGTCCTTGAGCTTCTTTTGTGCAAAGGCTAATGCTCTACCACTTGAACCATAATTCACTTCTAGCTTTTTTTGAGTAGTTTATTGGATATAGGAGTCTCATGGGCTTTCCTTCCCAGGCTAGCTTCGAACCATGATCCTCAGATCGCAGCTTTCTGAGTAGCTAGTATTACAGGTGTGAGCTATCTGTGTTCGGTTTTGTATATTTATTTTTCCTGTTCCAAATTTCTTACATTCTCTTTTCTTTTAAAATGATTAAAATGATTGATATTTTAACTATTTGCTTAATTGCAGTAAACTTTCACAACTCTTGTACTGTTTATTCTTAAGATTACTATATATGTATATATCTTTGCCTTAGTACAATTTAATGTTCATTTGACTCTCATCATATTTTGCAGGAATGTTGGAACACTGTGAAACTGGTTATCCTCTCTCAATTTATTGTCATGCATTTTAATTGTATAGTAACACCTTAGAAGAAATTATATTTATGTTATATAGTTCGTATTCACTTAGATTTGCCTATATATTCACAAATAGCATTAATCTTTTTTGCATCTGTAATGACATTCTTCTATTTGAGGAAGGACTTTTAATATTATTTTGGTTTAAGTTTTCTGGCCAGATTTCTTCCCAGGTTTTGTAACATGAATATTATTATGAAATGTGTGTTTTTTGTGTAGGAATGTTTTTTGCTTTAAGCACACTTTTTCTCCCATTGACAGTTTTTCTATTGACTTGGTGTCTTGTTAATTTGGAAACTTCTCAACTAAGACCTCTTGAAAGAATGTTTCCTTACCATTTTCTTTCCTTATTTCTGAGACTCAAACTGTGTGTTAGACGCGCTCATTACATTTCCTTTAATTCTTTCCCCTTTGGTCACTTTCCAAAAATTCATGTATTTAAGATACATACTGTATTTTTTAGCTTTACTTTTCACTTGTCTAGTTCTTCTTTCAGGAAGGGAAAGAAGGCATTATCTTTGATCATTGAACCATAACAGCAAACTTTCAAGGTGAATTTTTATTACCCCTCAGGGGAGGGAGGTGAGGTTCAGAAATGATAAATCACATGTCTCAGGTCATCTAGCATGAAAATGGCAAAGCAGGTGCTAACATCAGATCAGATCCTTAATCTCACTATACTCCACATTCCAGGAAGTAGAACTACAGAGAAGTCCTCTCAACCTGTTTGGCACTATGATGGATTTCTTTGTTACCAAGCAGTGATATCCCTTCATTAGTAGTTCTATTTCCCTAGAACTTTTTCTGTTATTCCACATTAGTGTTGTTTCTCAATTTAAGGGCACAATTCCAAAACTAAATGTACTGAGAAAAGAGAAAAATGCCGGAGTTTTCAAAGGAGACTTCCCACTTGCTCTGAAAAAGTCACTACAGGCCTGCCTACTTTCTTCCTGCAGCAGCAAGACAGAGATCCAACAAGTGTTGCCTCCATGGAACCACGTGGAAGAAGATAGTAAGTGACCAGTCAGCATGACTGGAATGTTTTAGTCAGTGAAATACTTAGGAATTTAGCCTGCTAGTTAAATATGTTATTCTTCTCCCTAACCTGATAGAGTGAAAAACAATAGGATGAGATTAATGATTGAACAATGTGTAGCCCTAGTACCAGTGGGGCAAACAAAATGTGAATAGGAGAATTTCTGCATATATCAAGAGGACTTCATTTTCTCCATTTTCTCACAGCATTCCTTATGCTATCCCATCCCATCGTCAGAGAACCTACTCAAACAAACAAAACAAAACCCAAGGGAAGGTGATGGAAAGTCAAAACCCCCCAGAGAGAAGAAAGCAGAAGACTGAGCAGGATGTGAACTTTGGGAACTGGTTCAAGGTCACAGTGAGTATCCTAACAAAATTGATCTAATAATTGGTAGAAGATAAACAGAGAGAATTATACTGGGCTGAAGTAGAAAACACCAGAGCTTTTCTGCATATGGAAAGTTGGTAATGTGTTCTTTTTATTACCAGCAATTAACATCGTAGATTGTTTAAGGGAAAATTCAGAGGGGCAATATAAATGGAGTAGGCTGACTGCATGAAGAATGGAGGAGACTGTATTTGAAAGGAGAAATGAATACTAAGGAAATGGAGTAACTAGCATTGGATACCTCAGTTTCTCTTAAGTCTGAGTTGTTGGAGTTGATTCTCTGGGGTCCCTGTCAAAGGGGCAAGTCATCTGGGATTAGTGATTGCATATCCATAATCCCAGAACTTTGGAGGCAGAGGTAGGAGGATCATAAATTCAGGGCCAAGCTGGGATATATATATATATATATATATATATATATACACACACACACACACACAAGTTCCAGGAAAGGAGCAGTGTGGGTCTCTTATAACAGAAGCTTAAGATCTTTGGAAATTAATGATGAAAATTTGTAGCTCATGTTAAATCTCTGAAGTTGATTATTTGAAAGAAATAATTTGAGTGAAGAGAAAGGGTATTTAGCAAATCTGTGTCTGGTATAAAAGCTAGAAATACTGTATTGGAATGTGTCCTATCTTTAGAACTTTAAATTTTAAGGCTTGGAAAAAAAGGCTGAAAATAAATGCTTGAACTTACCTTTACATTCCATTATGTCAGTCTCTTCTCTCCTTTTTCCTTGCTCCTAGATTCCATTTGGCATAAAATATGATGAGGAGTGGCTGCTAAATTTGATTCAGAGCCAATGCAGTGTCCCTTTCACTCCAGTCGAGGTAAGTGAAGACAGTAAGGAGGATGAGAAGAATCGAGACAGTAGAAAGGGTAGATAAGCAATGGTATGGCCTCACATTCTAGTTCTCTCATCCTTATATCTAGTTCCGCTATGAGAAAATGCAAGCCCAGTTCTTTGTCAACAATGCCAGCACTGCCTTTGAACTGAAGATGATCAGTGACAAGCTTTTGGACAACAATAATGAAAGGGTGTGTGTCAATGTCATAACCAGGTCTAGTTTAGAGAAAAATGGGCAGACCAGGAGTAAGGTCTTGTATAATCTTGGGGGGTCAGAGATTTTTATGCTAACTCAGCCCCTTGTGCTGTCTACAGATCTCAATCTTTATCAGCACATCTGATGTACCTCACTCTCTGCAGAAGGAGCTAAAGTCAGAAAAGGTGGAACAGGTAAAGGTAATTTAGACTCCAGATAAGTTATGCACCCGCAACCAGACCCATCTATGCCCCTGTCTATTGTCCCTTTTACCTCTTCAGCCTCAAATAATCACTGACCTAATTCTGCAGCCAAGAATGAAGAAAGGATATGATGCCTCCCAGCAAGATCTTAACATCCAGAGTAACTCCTTTGACCAAGGTATGATTGACAGTAGTAATTCTAGGGAAAATGAAGGCAGAAAGATCTATCTGTGATGGAGATAGCATTACTATCACTGGGGGAGGGACTGGTGCCAGCACCATATCAGCTGAGCCTCTCAGCCTTCTGATTCTCTCTTGCTTCCTCAAGATTTAGTGACTTATTATACAAAAATGATACCACTGAACCCTGGAAAGTACGTGATTACTACTTTGCCTACTCATGAAGAGAACATATCCAAGGTGAGACCTTCGTTCAGATGCTGGTATGAATGAAGAGGGTTGCAAAAGGTCAGTTTGGTCTCATATATCCCATTTTGGAGCCCTCACTCTAATTCTTCCCTCATTATAGATTTTGTCCTTGAACTTGTTCCACAAAACCTAGCTGGTTGGACTGCTTGATGCTAAGCGAATGGCCTCCAGTATCAAAATCAATTTTCAGATTATTCTTTGAAGGGAAAGTGGAAGGACTTATTAGAATGATGGCAAGAGGTAGAGAAGTGGACTTTGGGGCAAGGGAGAGGGATAGAAGTTCAGCGCCATCCTGCCTTGCTTTCTTTGGTTCA